>NC_054699.1:20300952-20330952 GCF_016097555.1 Gigantopelta aegis | reverse complement strand
ATTAATTTATTTATTAAATATTAGTGGGGTTAGATATAATTGTTGTTAATTACTTAATAAAATATTAGTTGGGTGAGATATAATTGTTGTTAATTAATTAAACAATATTAGTTGGGTGAGATATAATTGTTGTTAATTAATTAATGAATATTAGTTGGGTGAGATATAATTGTTGTTAATTAATTAATTAATATTAGTGGGGTGATTTCTAATTGTTGTTAATTAATGAAATATTAGTGGGGTGACATATAATTGTCATCAATTAATTTATAAAATGTTATTGAGGTGAGATATAATTGTCATCAATTAATTTATGAAATGTTACTGGGGTGAGATATAATTGTCATTAATTAATAAAATATTAGTGGGGTGAGATATAATTGATGTTAATAAATTTATAAAATGTTAATGGGGTGAAATATAATTGTTGTTAATTAATTAATTACCGAAATATTAGTTGGATCAGATATATTTGTTTTTAATTAATTAATTTATGAAATATTAGTTGAATCAGATAGATTTGTTTTTAATTAATTAATTTATGAAATATTAGTTGGATCAGATAGATTTGTTTTTAATTAATTAATTTATAAAATATTAGTTGGATCAGATATATTTGCTTTTAATTAATTTATAAAATATTAGTTGTATCAGATAAATTTGTTGCCAATTAATTAATTTATGAAATATTAGGGGCTGATTCTAGTTTTGTCAGTAGAACACTTGCCTGAGATGTTCGGGTCATAGGATCAAACCTTCTCGGGGGACCAGTTGACTTTTCCCCATCCCATCCCAACCAGTGCCTGACGACTAATATATCAAAGGTCTTGCTATGTGCTTTTCTGATATAGTGAAAGAGGTATCCGGTTTAGACAGGAAAAATCCAGTTTTGAGGGTATTCCGGTTTACAGAGGGTCTGGTTTTGAAAGGTTTCACTGTAGTAGAGAAAATGCATGTATAAAAGATTTCTTGCTGCTAATGGAAAAATGTAATTGGATTTCTGAAGAACAGCATGCAAGAATTAGCAAATGTTTAACATCAATTAATTGAAGATTAATTAATCAATGTGCTCTAGTTGTGTCATTAAACAAAACAAACGTTAACTTTAACAATGGCAAAAAAAACCTAATGGGTCTCTTTAAATCTTTTTTCTCTCCAGGTTTCCACCATTTTATGATGAAAATCCATTTGGAATCTATCAGAAAATCCTTGCAGGGAAAATTGAGTGGTCCCGACATCTCGACCCTGTAGCTAAGTATGTAACACATTTTCACCTTGACCTGCTTAATTATCATGATAGTATATAATATACTAAACAACAAAAGAAATTCATATATATATATATATATATATATATATATATATATAATTTTTTGATTTTAATTCATTTAAAATTCAATCCTCATTAGGTTTGTATCTATTAAAATTATTGTTGTGTTGTTAAAATGTAGCTCTATTTTGCCAGTCTTTATGAAAATAATTCTATTATGAACCCAAAATCCATGTATATAATAAAATATTTGTATTTCTACACATTTTCACCTTTGATCCATGTAGTCAGGTATGTAATATATTTTCAGTTTGAAGTTGTACTATATTTCACCTTCATGCTATAGCTAATTATGAACACAAATCATATACTTTACCGTACTGTCTGTCTATCTGTCCGTCCATCTGTCTGTCCATCTGCCCGTCCATCTGTCCATTTCCTAGACTTTTTTTTCGCAGAGGCTCAAGATACTGTGCTAAAATTTTATGTGTAGTTTGACTTTCATGGCAATTTACCCATTGTTCATAGAGTTATGGCCCTTGAACTATGGAGATATGGAAATTGTGTTGGGCCTGTTAGTGGACATGTATTGCTTTAGCAGTACTCTCACAATGCTTGTTTCGGAGAAAATGACAGTATCACTGACAGTATTACTGTATCCAGTGTAGGGGCGGGACGTAGTCCAGTGGTAAAGCACTCGCCTTACGTGCAGTCGGTTTAGCATCAATCCCCATCAAAGGGTGGGATGTAGTCCAGTGGTAAGGCACTCGCCTTATGTGCAGTCGGTTTAGCATCAATCCCCATCAAAGGGCGGGACGTAGCCCAGTGGTAAAGCACTCGCTTGATGCGCGGTCGGTCTGGGATCAATCCCTGTCGGTGGGCCCATTGGGCTATTTCTCATTCCAGCCAGTGCACTACGACTGGTATATCAAAGTTTGTGGTATGTGCTATCCTGTCAGTACTGGGTTTCCTCTATTATTACCACCATGGTCCTTAACCATATGTCCCTGGCGATGTCAGAGGTCGGATCTGAGATGGGCGTGCCCGAACCTATTTTTGGATATGGGTATGTTAAAAGAGTTCCCATACCCAAGTTAAAAGAGTTCCCATACCCAAGTTAAAAGAGTTCCCATACCCAAGTTAAGAGTTCCCATACCCAACACCATATATCTGTAATTACAATGTGTTGAGAGAGAATGTCTTTAAATAAAACAGTTCTTTCTTTCTCTCTTTCTTTCTTTTCTTTATCCAGTGAAGGTTTTTTGTGTTGTAAGATTTAAGTTTTGTTTTGTTTTGTTTTTTCAGAGATTTGATTAAGAAGCTATTAGTTCAAGATAGGACTCGGAGACTGGGTAACATGAAGGTAAATACAGTCTAATACCGCACTTCAGTTAAATATAAACATTTATTACATACCCATTTAATATTACTTTCTCTTCCTCTTTCTGTGTGTATATGTAGGTCTGTTAATAATGTTGTAATGTATCTGCTTGTAAATGGAGGGAAAGGTCTTAATATAGGCTAGTGGGTGGAAGGTAACCCAGTGCTAAAGCGCTCGTTTGGTGTGTGGTCGGTCTGGGATCGATTCCTGTCGGTAGACCCATTCGGCTATTTCTCATTCCAGCCAGTGCACCACGACTGGTATATCAAAGGCCATGGTATGTGCTATCCTGTCTATGGGATGGTGCATACAAAAGAACCATTGCTACTAATGGAAAAATGTAGCGGGTTTCCTTTCTAAGACTATATGTCAAAATTATTAAATGTTTGACATCCAATAGCCAATGATTAATAAATCAATGTGCTCTAGTGGTGTTGTTAAACAAAACAAACTTTAACTTTAATATAACTTTAATGATCACTAACCATGATGGCAAGTTCATCTGTCCATTGGACACAAAAAATAGTGGTCAGTGTATTTTGTCTTTCAACCATTCATTTTAGTCAAAAAATGAATGGTTGAAAGGTGGATGTTAACTACAGGTAAAATAAAGAAGGAAATCATTGGGCGGGATTTATGATGGCAGTTATGGACTAGTTTCAACTGTATGAATAATAGAGAATCGTCTTCTCTATAACTGAACCTTGCTGTTTAATTATTATTTTGACCAATGTTTTACAACTTTTGTTTCTATGTCAAGACAAACTGTGAGATAGAGATCAATGAAACTTGGTTTATATTTGCAGTTTGTAATGGAGAATGAAAATGTTTAAAGCGACCGACCCTAGTTTTTAAACACTAAGGCATGCTTTTCACTATTAGAGCTATTTTTCATAATTGGATTCATACTTTATCATGATTTATTGTGTATATTATTCATTCCCTTACATCCAAAGGGTTTTTGGTCATCCTGGCATTTTTAATATCACAAAGTGCATTTTTCATATTTTTAAAAACAGTGTGTCTGAGAAGTAATGGTTATCGAGTCGAGGTTTAATCTATTTCTAAGGGTATTTCACCTTTTCAACATTGCAGACTCTTTATTTTCACTCTGATGTAACTTTATCCAGATGTGATACAGGTTTGTAGATTAACCAAACTTAGTGTCCATTTTTACTGGCTGAAACTAGGATCTGCACCTTTAAACTATTTTGTACAGATTGGAGTTACCAATGTAGAAACAAATTATACATGTCTTTCTTTATTTTTACAACTGGCCTCGGTGGCGTCGTGGCAGGCCATCGGTCTACAGGCTGGTAGGTACTGGGTTCGGATCCCAGTCAAGGCATGGGATTTTTAATCCAGATACCGACTCCAAAACCTGAGTGAGTGCTCCGCAAGGCTCAATGGGTAGGTGTAAACCACTTGCACTGACCAGTGATCCATAACTGGTTCAACAAAGGCCATGGTTTGTGCTATCCTGCCTGTGAAAAGTGCAAATAAAAGATCCCTTGCTGCTAATCGGAAGAGTAGCCCATGTAGTGGCGACAGCGGGTTTCCTCTCCAAATCTGTGTGGTCCTTAAGCAAATGTTCTTTTTAATTAATATTATAGTTTGGTGATGAGGATATAAATCAGGGCTGGGAATTTTCCTCGGATCAGCTGTTTTCCTCTCATGGAACATTGTGTTTCCTTTCATTTTAATCATCCATTCCTCCAAAATGTGTCAGATGGCACAGGTTTTAACCTAGGATTTCAAGAATTTCCGGGACCCCTCTAGATTTCCTCTGTTTTACAGTTCACCAATTTCCACCTTTGATAAATGTTTTTTTCTCCATATTATATTTACAGTTTGGAGTGGAGGATATAAAGCGACACAGGTGGTTTAAGGGCATCTCCTGGGAAGATGTACTGGCCAGAAAATTAAAGGTAAGTCTATAGTGTTGATTTACTATGACAGTTTTTTAGGGTACGAGACTGTACATCAACATATATTATACTGGGAACAGGGGCAGTGCAGACAGTACGGCCATGGACGTACCACTTTTCAAAGAGGTATGAATGAATGAATGGCTGTATGAATTTTTTTTTTGTGGTTTATATTTGTTGTATCTGTGAAAATGTCTTTCACAGGTGAAATTGAAAGGAGTGTTTGGCAACCTCGAGCTGTACCACTCTTTTTTTTTTTACACCGTGCCACCCCTATGGAATGTGACATAATTTTACTTGTTATTTTGAGCCTTGGTTAGTTCATTAAACACATGTTCCTTTTTATTTCACAGCCACCAGTTGTTCCGAAACTGGCACATTCTGGTGACACGACAAATTACGATGACTACTCAGAAGACAACTGGCAGGACAAGGAAAATGTCGAAGACAAAATCCTGGAACTCTTCAAAGACTTTTAGCATGAACACTGCTTGAAGGTCCTCAGCATCCAGTGATGTAGCTATGCTTACATTGGTTTGTGATAAAGTCCTAGAATTTTTCAACGACTTTTAGCATGAACGCTGTATAAAGGTCCTCATCATCCACTGATGTTGCTACACTTACATTTGTTTGTGATAAAATCCTGGAAATCTTCAAAGACATTTAGTATGAATGCTGCTTGAAGGTCCTCATCATCCACTGATGTTGCTACACTTACATTTGTTTGTGATAAAATCCTGGAAATCTTCAAAGACTTTTAGTATGAATGCTGCTTGAAGGTCCTCATCATCCACTGATGTTGCTACACTTACATTTGTTTGTGATAAAATCCTGGAAATCTTCAAAGACTTTTAGTATGAATGCTGCTTGAAGGTCCTCATCATCCACTGATGTTGCTACACTTACATTTGTTTGTGATAAAGTCCTCAAAATTTTCAAAGATGTTTGGCATGAAGATCATCAACATCCATTGAATAGCTGCATTTACATTTGTTTGTGATAAAAGCCTCGAATTCTTTAAAGACTTTACAGATGTTTGTGATAAAATCTCCAAACTCTTTAAAAGACTACATTTGTTGATGAGAAATTTCCTCAAACGCTTTAAAGACTTTTAGAATGAATGGCACATGAAAATCAACATCCACTGATAGCTACAGTTATATTTGTTTGTGAGAAAATCCTGTTCAAAGACTTTACATTTGTGATGAGACAATCTTAAAAATCTTCAAAGATGTATCTACATTTACATTTGTTTGTGAGAAAATCCTGTTTAAACACTTTACATTTGTGATGATACAATCCTCAAAATCTTCAAAGATGTTTGGCATGAAGATCAGAATCATCCATTTAATGTACAAATGTATCTATGTTTACATTTGTTTGTGAGAAAACTCTTCACAGACTTTTAGCATGAATGGCGCATGAAGATCATCAACATCCATTGATGTAGCTACATCTACATTTACATTTGTTCGCGAGAAAATCCTCACTCTTTAAGTACTTTTTAGCATGAACGGCGCATGAAGACCATCAACACCCATTGTTGATGCATTGCAGATCCAGAGAGGGGTCACATGGGTCCCCTGATACCCCCACCCCTACCCACCCTCGCTTGTTTGAGGTTCTCTTTTTAATGACTTTAAAAAAAAAAAAAATCATCGTCCATAAAAAATTAACTCTAAATTGCCCAGAAAACACATCTCAGGAATCTTTATTTCAAACTTGTAGGGTGGAACACAGCCCAGTGGTACAGCGCTTACTCGATGCACGGTCGGTGTGAGATCGATCCCTGCTGATGGGCCCAATGGGCTATTTCTTGTTCCAGCCAATGCACCACGACTGGTATATCAAAGGCCGTGGTATGTGCTATCCTGTCTGTGGGATGGTGCATATAAAAGATCCCTTGCTGCTAATCTAAAAGAGTAGCCCATGAAGTGGCTACAGCGGTTTTCCTCTCTCAATATCTGTGTGGTCCTTAACCATATGTCTGATGCCATATAACCATCGTTAAATAACATATTCCTTTCTTTCTTTTATTTCAAACTTTCCAGGGAGCATACCCCCGACTCCCCTACAGATCTAGCTCCCTATGGGAGTTCCTCTCATCTGCCTTTGACAAACTCAAATTGCCCTTTTAAGAATTTTGTAAATCACCCCCCCCCCCCCCCCCCCCTTTACAAAATTCTGGATCTGCCCCTATGGTGTAGCTACATTTACATTTGTTTGTGATAAATCCTGTCTTGGACACATCTACTGTTAACTGTTCAAGATGGGATGATTTTTGTAACCAGTTTACTAAAATTACTGATTTAAAAACTAGTGGGTATATTTCAAATATTGATGAGAAACCACGAAGTTTCAAGTATTCAAAATACTAATTTGGAAACCAGCAAATTTACTCAAAAATACCACAATACTGATAAGACTATTAAACTATTATTGAACATTTTTAGCCAGTTTACTCAAAATATCGGTGAAAAACTGTATAAACTAACATGTTTACTCAAAATACTTATAAACTAGCGTGTTTACTCAAAATACTGACTATAAACTATAATGTTTACGGTACTCAAAATACTGAGTATAAACTAGCGTGTTTACTCAAAATACTAATTTGAAGTTAGCAAGTTTAATAAAAAAAATACTTGTGACAAATTACTCAGTAAAGATTTTGTAGCCTCAGAAAATCACTAGGGGAGAGATGGTTATTAATTTTACCCAAAAGGTTTGTGCGACTGGGAAGCTGTTGAAAGTGACTGAATGACAATCAGTAACGTTGTCCTTGTTTGAACATTCCTCATTAAATCATTGTATATTTATTGTAGTAACTAAGCTGGAAAGAGTTTGACCCATACCCCTCTATATCAAAGGCTGTAAAGACTAACCCTAACCCTATCCCTAAAACTATCTTAACCATTGAAAGGGAATACGGGTTGAACTCATGCCACTAAGCTAACATAATCTCTCTTCCTTTACTGATGTGTGTAAATATTTTTCAAAATCCAACTATTTTACATGGATTATGTCCCTTTAATAAGCTGTTTATATTTCACTAATACATGTTTAAAATGTCACAGTTGATAAACATGTTCGTAAATTTGTGGTTTCACCAAAATGTCAGTACAACAATAATTAACCTATAGTTGTGATGGATTCCTATATCTGTGAGAAAGAACACCATGTTGTTACAATCAAAAGTATAAAACTGCATTATCAAAATAGTATTAAATTAGGTGACACCCAATAGCCGATGTGTATTTTTGTGCTGGGGTGTTATTAAACATTCATTCATTTACTATCTAGTTTAGAGTATTGTTAAACTTAGAGTTTTGTAAGTTTGAGACATGGAGAATAATACATGACTGGCCGTTAGATACCATTTATCTCACAACGAGTTGTTTTAAAATGTATCTAACGAGCAAAAGCTAGTTTGATACATTTTCGAGTTGTGAGATAAATGGTATCTAACGGACACGAATGTATTATTCTATTTCTTACATATCCTCAAAAACCAGGTTGTTTTAAAATATATCTAACGAGCGAAAGCAAGTTTGGTATGTTTTTAAATGAGTTGTGAGATAAATGATATCTAACGGACACAAATGTATTATTCTATTTTTTACATATCCTCAAAAACCAGGTTGTTTTAAAATGTATCTAACAAGCAAAAGTGAGATAAATGGTATCTAATGGACACGAATGTATTATTCTATTTCTTACACATCCTTAAAAACCAGGTTTTAAGCAAATGTTAACATCTTTTTTGACTAAAAGTTATTTACAGCCGTTGTAGCTAACTTATGTGTCACAGACACATTATTGTCAGGTTAATTATGCGTCACAGTGTAATCAATTTCCACCCTGTTATTTTTCATTGGATGTATGGCACTGGTGACCTGATCATCACCTAGGAGCAGCCAGTCATATGTCTTGAAATTGTTAACAGACGTACATGTGTAAACAACCATGTGTTATAAAAAATATCGCATGGTGTTCTTACCAATTGATGTGTAAGAAAAAGCAATACTTATGAGCGCTCTAGCTCCATGTGTTATTTTGACTTTTACACACTCAGGTATGATGTGTTTTAGGAGCATGTGTTTAAAATATATTTATTATATCAGCAGCATTTGACATATTTAAGTGTAAAAAAAAAAGTGTTCTAAGAATCCAAACCTACATAGAAAAAAGGGCCAACAGAATGTTTTGTCAATGTATTTAAAAAAAATATTAATAAGTAGATGAAAAGAGTAGAAAAACAACAAAAAAAACCCCCTAAAATCCCCCACCTGACAACCTATCCTATCTAAAAACATTTGGCATGTTCCTGGAAACTATTTTAGAACTTATGTACAAGTTTGTATTGTGAGTTTTGATATCTGATCTTTCCGATCAAGTCAGTTCTTAAGGTCTCGAAAGTACAATTCTCATGGGTATAAAGAATATGTTAATTTTGGAATGGAAATAACTGAGAAATACTCAAACTAATACATCTTTTGTCAATGCTACAGTAACATTAAAAACAATATTTTCATATTCCATCTGTGGTATTTTCACGTTTTCCATATTATGTCCTACACAGGTCAAGCATTACCTACATATTACAACACTGTGTTATGCAATGGCCATTGCAATATCGTGTGTTATACAATGGTCATAGGGTATTTCTTGTATTTAATCACCAAGTGCAATATACGGGGACGTAACAGTAGATTACTGACGAAAAGAATTGTAGACCAAATTTGTTTTGTTTAATGACACCACTAGAGCACATTGATTTATTAATCATTGGTTACTGGATGTAAAAAAATTGTAATTTTGACATATACTCTTACAGAGGAAACCCACTGCATTTTCCATTAGTAGCAAAGGATCTTTTGTATGCACCATCTCACAGACAAGATAGTACATACCACAGCCTTTGTTACACCAGTTGTGGAGCACTGGCTGGAACAAGAAATAACCCAATGGGTCCACCTCATCAAGCATACCACTGGTCTACATACATGTATATCAAAGGCCATTATACATGCTGTCCTCCCTGGAAAGATCTTTGCTACTAATAGAAAAATGTAGCGGCTTTTTTCTGAAGTCCAAATTACCAAAGTTTTGAAATCCAATAGCCAATGATTTATAAATAAATCAATGTGCTTTAGTGGTGTCATTAAACAAAATAAACTACCTTTCATACAAAGTTGTAATGTGGGATTGAATGTCAGTAGTGTCGAATTGACTGCTGGTAACATGGTCACCTTCTGACAATAACGATTAAGGATTTTGGTTGTAATCATCATTTGCTGTTACTATTTGTGTGATCCCTTATTTTTTTTCACATCAGTTTTATCAGCTCATATAGAATAGGTTATTTGTTTTAGCAGCTTATGGTGAATAGGTAATAGTAGACTTTCCAGGAGTTACCTCCTCTTGGTTGGTAGATGGCGCAGCAGGTGTTAAAAGTTCCATGTCATCCATACTGATATACTAGTATTGCAATAAGCCTGGTAATATCAGGAACAGTATTACCAATTCAAAACCACAACATTTACAATCATAATTTTAGTATACTTTCTTATGCCCATTGTCCCTTCTGGGGAATAGGCCGTTGACTACAGAGTTATCTATCCTGGGCTCTGGTTTCAAGCTGCCTCCAGGTGTATTCCTAATTTTAGTATACAAATATCTCATAATGGTATCTAAATTTCCACATAAAAATATTGATGTAGGTGAGTTTTGTCACAATAATATTTGTTTTAATGCATTGGCCATTGTATAGCCCTCTGTTAACTTTTCCATCTTGGATAGTATGAAATGTTTTAGTCACCAAATGAAAAACAAATTGTTGCATATGCCACCAAATCAGTTGCAATATAGAGGGCTGTTGTATCTGTTTAGTGTTTTTTTTATTACCGTAAGTGATTTCTGTTATCTACTCATTCTGAATAGTGTTTGTTTTATCAACTAATACTTAGGAGGTGATTTATATTATTTACTCATGCTCATCTGTTTTGTTAACTTAAGCTTAAAGGGACATGCCCTAGTTTTTAAACACTAAGGCATATTTTTTACTATTAGATCTGTTTTTGATAACTGAACTCACACTTTACTTACATTTTATTGTTTAGATTATCCATTTCCATACATTCAAAGTCTTTTTGGTCATCTTAATGTTTTTAATATCACAAAATCCATTTCTCATATTTCTAAAAATGCACGTGCGTCTGAGAAGTAACAGTTATGGAGTCGAGTTTTAGTCTATTTTTAGAGGGTAATTCACTATTTCAAAGTCACTGACTCATATTTCACTCAATTGTAATGTTATCCAAATGTATTACAGGTTTGTAGATTAACTAAATTTTGTGTTAATTTTCACGAGTTGAAACTAGGGTCTGTCCCTTTAATAGGTTATCTGTTTGGTCAACCTATGCTGAATATATTTTTTTCTCACTTCATGTTGAACAGGTGTTTTGTTTTGTTGATTAATGCAGAATACCTTGGGTGGGGTTTTTTTTCAACTCGTTGAATACTTTCATTTTATTTCAAGTTATTTTCATGCCTATATCCAATTAAGGTTCAAACATGCTGTCCTGGGCACACATCAGCTATCTTGGCTGTCTGTCCAGGACAGTAGGTTAGTTGTTAATTGTTAGTGGTTAGTGAATACTGTAGCAGTCGTTTTTTTGTTGTTGTCAACTCATGTTGAATAGATGTTTTGATTGGTCAACTCATGCTGAATAGATATTTGTCTTCTTACACACAACTACCCAGGGGCCTTATTCACAAAGTTCTCTTAGGCTCTGCTAGACAACAAAGCATCCTCTTTGCAAGTGTTTTAGCATTGCACTGTGAGATCACTAAGTTGTGAGAGTTTAGTGAATTTGGCGCCAGATTGGTATAGTACTGGTAATAGGCAAGTTTACATGTATAGTTCTTTTTATTTTGAGTTATGTTGTTATTTATAAATAATTTATTCCAGCAATAAATTGTCACATTTATAGTTTCATACTCACATGATTTTAGTGTATGTGCCATGTAGTGAATACAGAATATCAATTTAAAAACAACTAACAGTTTGTTGAGTTAGGCTGTAACAGTTAGAAATTCATGATGTTCTGTTGGAATGTTTATATCAAGTAAGTCTACAATATCAACTCATCAATTCATAAACAGATAATTTATCCATTGTCTTTGTTAATTCCCCATGAAAATGGATATTCTATAAACATTCTTGATTCATTTTCTCCCGAAAGTGATTATCTATGATCTCTTCATAAAATATATTTTGTCAATTACCTACTGCATGAACAAAATATCCGATGCTAAATCTTGCTAGAAACTTTGCTCTTGTTTACAAACTTACAGCTGACTTAGAAACAGGAAGAAAATCATTTTAATGTTGTTAGCAGTTAACAGAAATGCATCAATGTTATTACAATTTGTTTCAAAATAGAGATGGTTACATAAATGATTTTGTGATGTGGTTTGTTGCCAAACGGGGGGAGTGGTGTACATGATACAGTTCTGAAACTAGTTTGAAGAAATTGGTTTAAACAATATTTATTTGGCAAAACATAATGGAATTAATTAACAAGCTTAGCCTCCTATATTAAGACCTCTCCCTGCATTTTACAAGCGGATACATATTAAGATCAAACAGACCTACATAAGACTTGAACAAAGAGAAAGAAAAATAGAAAGGGTGGAGAAAGGGAGTAGAAAACTGCAGAACTTTTACATGGGACTGGGTGATGTCTGGCATAAATTTTAGTAGTAATGTATTGTAAAGTGGTTTTAACCATTTCTTCATTTTCTTTTGTACACTAAATTCTGGATTTCCCAGTAAGATCATTTTATAATTTAGATGTAAATAGTATGACATGAAATTGTTTCTTTGTTCATGAAATTCATGCAACACACACAAACGTACTTATTTAATTGTCACAATATGAATGTATGTGAGAAAAAAGTCATATTGTGAATGTACTTTAAAAGAGAAAAAAAAGATATAACACAACAAATGTATATCAGACAAAAATAGTAACATTTTTAATATACAGGTATATCGGAACTAAATACTGTCACATTATAAGTGTACATAATGATAATAAAAGCAATGTAAATTTACAGTAGAAAAAAATAGCAATGTGAATGTATATCAGAACAAGAAAGGGGTTTAAAAGACATCTGATATAATGGAGATTGTCAGGTTTACAAATTACTAGAATGTCCTATAGAAGCAAAATTTTCAGGCTATTACAGTGTCCTGTAGAATATGAAATTTTAATTGCATGTGTTATACAATATTTAATGCACTGTTTGTTTTTAACCTTTTGGATAATAAATCACATATATGTCAATGAACTAATTATTATGAAAAGTATTTTTATAAACTTATTTTTCCTCTTTCAACAATTCCCATTTATATGTTATTTGATAAATATTTATTATGTTATTTGATAAATATTTATTATGTACTTTGATACATTATTATACCTGAGAAATGGCTTTTTATCTCAGGTATGAAATTTATTATAATATATTTTTGGTGTTGTCAACTTGTTGAATGTTAGGTTTGTTTTTGCATAGCTTTGATTGAGGAAAAGGTTTATAGTCTTCTTGCATCAGTGCAAATTACTTACAATTTGTAGCTTTGAATATTGTTTCTTTTCCCCATCCCAAAGGTTGTGGTATGTGCTGTCCTGTATGCTATTAATAGAAAATAAATTGTAGGTTTTTTCTGACTATGTCGCTTCAGCCAGTGCACCATTACTGGTACATCAAAGGCGGTGATATGTGCTATCCTGTCTATGGGATGGTGGATATAAAAGATCCCTTGCTGCTAATCTAAAAGAGTAGTCCATGAAGTGGCGACAGCGAGTCTCATCACTCAATATCTGTGTGGTCCTTAACCATATGTCCAACGCCATATAACTGTAAATAAAAATGTTGTTAAATAAAAACTAAATACTATACAAGTTTTTGCTAGATATCATTTTTTACAAAACAAGTGAACTTTCCATATTTGTATGTGACAAAAACAAAATGGAGGTCAGATACCATGGGAAGTTAACAAGTTTCATAAAAATGTTATCTAGCAAAAACAAGTATATTTTATTTATTACTTACCATATAATGATGTAAAATCTGACAATTACTTCCAATATATAGTGGAGACATACGAATGCACACAGGTAAGACTAGGGAATATGTCGTCTCTTATCGAAATGATATCATTTTGCAACTAATATGCACCACCAGGTATATATGAATTTGTATGACCCACCCAGATGTTTACCAGGTGGGTAATAATTGGATATATTCACCTACTTACAATCAGTTTTATAGGACTGCAAAAAATGTATTTAACAAAGAGAGAAATAGTTGTCCGGTTGTGTGACAAAACCCATTGCATGTACCGGGTATCTGTGGTTCTTTCATCAATTATGTGTTCATGTTTAATGTTAGATATTTCCAAATCATGTTCTTTAAAATATTTAAAATTATTTATCTGCCTATTACTAGCATCCAACTTCTAAACAAAAACTACAAAATCACTAACCCGAGTACTCCGTCGTTCAAGAGCTAGACAGATGTTTAGACGGTTACAATCTCTCAGAGCAATCATAACCATCCAAATGTTTATCTAGCTCTCAAACGGCAGAGTACTCGGGCTACAAAACCACTAACATATAAAAGCTATATCTGATGGAAATAAATATGGGAACACATGGTATTTAAGACCAATTTTAATTCACTATTAGAGAAGATACACCTGTATACAATACAGAACTGTAATATGGGACTGAATGTCAGTACTGTGGGATTGAACATTAATAAAAGTTAACTTCGTGTTAAAACGGATGAGGATTCTGCTGGCAAGCAATATTTGCTGTTATTATTTATGCGTTCCCTTATGTTTTTTTCTCCATGAGTATATCTCTGTATGCAACACTGGGGTAAATGTATACACAACCTTTTTAATGTTTACGTGTTGTACATATACAATACTACTTGTTACTATACATGGTATCCATGTCTCCAATAACCATTTTGTACTGAACTCCAATGAAAATTGAAAATACACAACTATTTTCCAGTTGTTATCACATGTGTGAGGTTGCCGTAAAACATACAATAACCCTGACCCTTGTATACAATTTTTGAGTTATTTATTGCCTACCAGAATGCATCCAGTTAATAGTATACAAAAACAGTTAAATGTATTAATTTTCTTTTATCTCGCCTTCATGTAAAATACTTGAATTTCATTGGTTATTTAGCCTTGGGAAAAAAACCTTATACCCCGCGTGCGTGGAGTCAGATCTCTAATACCCCACCTGTAACATCGGACTACTGTTGTTGTATTAATGCGCCATGCAAAAATGTGTGTTACCAACGTAAATAAAACATGGCTGTCAAATTGCCAACCACTCGGAAAATGAAACTGAAGAAAAGTAAGCATTTCAATGTGGCCAAGCATTGTAATAATACAGCTAATTTTTAATTTGAATGACGTCAGTATTCCAATGACGTCACTTTACATATTCTTACAATAACACTAAACTGGGTACATTTGTGTGTTTAAACATTATTATTGCACCTGGATGTGTTAAACATATCGGCAAGATAAATTCATTGTAGAAGCATCACGTGGGGTTTATGGATATTTATACCCTCTGTATGCTCTTGTACCCCTCGCCCTTGGCTCATGGTATAAGAACATACAGAGGGTATAAAAATCCATAAACCCTTTGTGATGCTTCTACAACTTATATTATACATGTACAAATCTAACTGGTGCGTTTTCAATTGTTTTCAGTATACTTATCTGTTAACATGACATTATGATATAGTTGCCATATATGATCAAAGCCATCTTTAGAAGAACAACTGTTAACTGTAAACTTTTAGTTTAATTATAAAAGTATTTTGACATATTATTATGACTAAAGAAAAGAAGTAGGTTTGCTGATGTTTTCAAATCAGTCAGGTTATAGAAAGTAGCATTATTCTAAAGGCTGGCTTATGACCCTTTAAAATGAATTTAATATATGCAAGGATCTCATGTGATATTTTGCAATGTGTTATCACATTATTGTTCATCAAATGTAAATAGTTTTCTCGTTTTGTTACAGGAGTATGTTGTTGTTGTTTTGTTTTTTTGTTTGTGAGATTTTGTTTTGTTTCATTTTGGTTATTAGCAATATGAAATCCAGCATTTTTTACTTTCTTGGGTTCATGGAAGAGAGATTCATTTATATTACTAACACTAGTGGCACTCAGTGGGCAGCAAGTCAGGGTAATTGCTTGGGACCCAAAGAGGGATCCCATAGTCTCCAGAGACTTAATTAGACACCCACATAACCTTAGAACTGTGTTTCATTTACATGCGTAGTTCCTGGACAGGAGCTCTAGCATAAATCAGAACTCGTGCCTAGGATGGACGTGCCTGAACCTTCATTGAAATAGACACCTTAATACAGTTTTCCTTCCTCTTGCTTAGTTCTCAGTAATGAAAGTTTTCCTGATTTATCAAGAGTACTGGATAAGAATTCCATATATTTATTTATCTGTACAATGTTACCAGTTTTTCAAGTTTTTGTCAATTTTTAAAAATATTATTCTCCTTCCAAAACCTATCATAGATTTTGGATGGAGAGTAGTATTTTTTAAAATTGACAAAAAGTATTGTCGGATGCTTTGCATACATTCTGAATGGTCGCTACCACTTGAGACCATTTTGCAACCCTAACACTAAGGCCAATCTCAGTACCCAATCACTCAATATTAAAATTTCCGGATTGTTTTTCAGTTCCCATTTTCATCTGTGTATATAAACAAAAATTAAATTGAAAGATTTTCACATATTATTGATGAAAATCCAACACTGCAATAATTTGCAATCATGGACAATGTGGGTGTTGTTTTTCAGTTTTATTATTTTTCAACAACAACAAAAAAAGAGAGTAAAATAAAAACAATTTCAACAAAGAATGAACAAAATAAATAATTTACTAGTATTTGGAGACAATTAAATATACTGCGGGTACTCGAGTCCATGTACAGTAAGCATTACCAATGCCAGACTATACGATATATGATATATAGACCATATGGATATATGGTATTACCCACCATATGGATATACCACCATAGCATTATGTTTGTGGTTGTATTTATAACCATTTCTACTATAAACGTAATGTTAGCAGTATAATGATATTGTGTTTTCCATTACGTAAAATATTTACAAATGTCAGTATTGATGACAGTGTCCCATTTTTATTAAGATATTACTATCTTACCATATATTACTGGTCTTCCATACTGAGAATTATTTCGGTCATATATTTGTTAAATACATCTTGATTTATTATGAGTGGAAAAAAAAAAATTGTATTGTTTACATGGATTGACATTTTGTACGTGTACCAAGAAACATGTATGGTTTTAAGCAAATAAATGTTTATTTCCTATTGTTTTCTTATTTTGCTATGTGCTTTAGTGGTGTCGTTAAACAAAACAAACTTCTTCTTTTTGCTTTACAATATATATTTGTTAGAGATGTTAAATATAAGAATATTTCAAGAATCTCATAAACGCAAACTGAGCAAGAAATTGAGTTGGTGCATCTTTCAAGAATGAGGGGACGGGATATAGCCCAGTGGTAAAGCATTCGCTTGATGCGTGGTCAGTCTGGGATCCATCCCCGTCAATGGACTCATTGGGCTATTTCTCGTTCCAGCCAGTGCTCCACAACTGGTGTAACAAAGGCTGTGGTATGTACTATCCTGTCTGGGATGGTGCATATAAAAGATCCCTTGCTGCTAATCGAAAAGAGTAGGCCATGAAGTGGCGATAGTGGGTTTCCTCTCTCAATATGGTCCTTAACCATATGTCTCACGCCATATAACCATAAATAAAATGTGCTGAATGTGTCGTTAAAACATTTCCTTCCTTCCTTCCTTCCTTCCAAGAACGTGGAACCCGTATAATATAGTGTACAATACTAGTCACAAGTTCTACTTTTATTATAACGGGACAGGACGTAGCCGAGTAGTAAAGCGAACACCCGATGCGCAGTCAGTCTAGGATCGATCCCCGTCGGTGGACCTATTGGGCTATTTCTCGTTCCAGCCAGTGTACTACGACTGGTATATCAAAGGCCGTAGTATGTGCTATCCTGTCTGTGGGATGGTGCACATAAAAGATCCCTTGCTGCTAATGGAAAAATGTAGCGGGTTTCCTCTCTTTGACTGTCAAAATGACCATATGTTTGACATCCAATAGCTGATGATTAATAAATCACTGGGCTCTAGTGGTGTTGTTAAATAAACCAAATTTTTTCTTTCTTTTTTTGTATAACAACAGAATTAACTACAATTTGTATACGTGTACATGCCGTAAATACTAGCTCATCATCCCTATAGTCACAAACATTCCAGCCAGTGCACCATGACTGGTATATCAAAGGCCGTGTACGTACTACCCTGTCTGTGGGATGGTGCATATAAAAGATCCCTTGCTGCTAATCAAAAAGAGTAGCCCATGAAGTGGTGACAGTGGGTTTCCTCTCTTAATATCTGTATGGTCCTTAACCATATGTCTGACGCCATATAACCATAAATAAAATGTGTTGAGTGCGTTGTTAAATAAAACATTTCTTTCTTTCTTTTGAACATTCTGAGAGTACGGCTAAAGCAATACTCGCACCAGGCCCGACAAGTGTTCAATCGTTTAAGTTTAAGGGCCATAAATCTGTCAAGCATGGATAATTCCATTTTTTTGACCGAGTTATGGCCCTTGAATAAATTCCCATGAAAATCAAACTTGATAGATCTGGGCATAACTGTGTCATAAATGGCTAAATCACCATGAAAGTCAAACTTGATTTGTAACTACACATGATAAAACTGTACACAAAAGTTCACATCAATATCTGAAGGCATTGTGAAATAAAAAGTAAAAATAAATAAATAAAAATATATATATATATATGTGGGATAGACACATTAGGGCATGGGTGTCGATCGGTGGGGCACGATGGAGACACGTCCCAATACTTTTTAGCTTCTGGGGGGGGGGGGGGGGGGGGGCGGAGGGCATAATAAATGCCCCCCTTCACTTTTTTGTTTCAGAAGAAACAAATATTTGCTGGCATATAGCGTGACTAAGTGCCTGTGTAAACGGAATGCAAGTCCTTAGGAACAGACCCGGTCAAAGGTCAATACTGCCTAGAAATGACTTGTTTACGTTGAAAGTATAATGCCGCTGACTTTAAAATAGATTGTTCTGTAAATAAGAATTTTGTAAACCTATATGAATACAATGTGAAAAACGTTTGTCTTCACCAGAATATTTACACATTTATTGATTTGTGAATCAAGGTTGGGGCTTTGATTTCGTTTGCCACGTGGTGTTGATCATTTACTAAGTGCCCTTACAGGCGCGTGTGAAGGGGTGGGTTTTTTGGGGTCGACCCCTTCTTCCCCTTTGCTCGTAACGTTGCTATAAGAGCCGCACGGATCGCGGTAGTCAATAGTCATGTGGTTAAAATCGGTCAAGAAAACCAGTCTCGGGGAAACAATTTTTATTGATAACCACAGAATAAATTTTATTATTTTAGTTTAGTTTAGTTTTAAAATTGATTCTGTGGTTATCAATATCATAGCAGGCCATACTTTATTATTTTATTTTATTTTGTTAAAGTTTTAAAATCGATTCTATGGTTATTAATACAATAGCAGTTTTCATATGTTTGAATTTCATGGCGATTTACCCATTTTGGACAAGTGCTATGACCCTTGAACTTAGGAGATATGAAAATTAGTTTTCCGGACTTTTTGTTTTTGCAATTTGTCTCAAGATATAGAACTGAAATTTTGTGTACAGATCAAGTGTAACTTTCACGTCAATTTACTAATTTCCCCCAGTTATGGCCCTTGAACTTTGCCGTAGTTCACAGTGTGCTACATAAGGTGATGTTAAACAGCCCCCCCCCCCCCCCCCCCCACACACACACACCCCATCCCCAATACCCGTGTAATAATTGAATGTGGCCCTATAGTACAGCGTTATGTTTTACCAAGTTATTATCAATGGCTATCATTGAACGTGCATACTTCAATTTAATCGTGCACGTGCTTTTTGTGCAAAACCAGTTTTCCAGACTGGTCCATAATACGCCTGACTGAAACTTTTGTTAGCTCACATTATACAAACTTTGTAAAAATTGGACGGGACGTAGACCAGTGGTAAAGCGCTCGCTTGATGCGCGGTCGGTTTAGGATCTATCCCCGTCGGTGGTCCCATTGGGCTATTTCTCGTTCCAGCCAGTGCACCACGACTGGTATATCAAAGGCCGTGGTATGTGCTACACTGTCTGTGGGATGGTGCATATAAAAAAATCCTTTGCTACCAATAAAAAAATGTAGCGGGTTTTCTCTCTAAGACTATATCTCAAATGTTTGACATCCAATAGCCGATGATTAATAAATCAGTGTGCTATAGTGGTTTCGTTAAAGAAAACAAACTAACTTTTTGTAAAAATTTGTCTTAAGTATTATAGAAAATATGGCATTTTTAACGGTGTATAATTTCTTCTGGCTTTCATGAACAAGACTACATTTGTCCTCAAAACAGTGAACCGGCCTCGGTGGCGTCGTGGTTAGGCCATCGGTCTACAGACTGGTAGGTACTGGGTTCGGATCCCAGTCGAGGCATGGAATTTTTAATCCAGATACCGACTCCAAACCCTGAGTGAGTGCTCCGCAAGGCTCAGTGGGTAGGTGTAAACCACTTGCACCTACCAGTGATCCATAACTGGTTCAACAAAGGCCTTCGTTTGTGCTATCCTGCCAGTGGGAAGCGCAAATAAAAGATCCCTTGCTGCCTGTCGTAAAAGAGTAGCCGATGTGGCGACAGCGGGTTCCTCTAAAACAGTCTCAGAATGACCATATGCTTGACGTCCAATAGCCGATGATAAGATAAAAAAAATCAATGTGCTCTAGTGGGGTCGTTAAATAAAATAAACTTTACTTTACTTTCCTCTCTAAGACTATATGTCATGCTCTAGTGGTGTCGTTAAACAAAAAGCAAGATCCCGCTGCTCGTGTTTAAAGATTAGGCCACACTAACGTCACTGTAACACAACCTGTTTGGTTCGCGTTGCACGTGCAACAAGTGCCTGTCATCTGCTCAACGTTAAAGACATTTTTTTTTGACAAACACCAGAAGAGCGAAGTATGGACAAGGCTAGGTAAGATTAAAAAATAATGTATGTCATGAAGTGATTCAATGCTCTTTGTTGTAGTTAGTTTGTTTTGTCGGGTTTTTTTGTTTTTTTTTGTCTCTGTGTACAATGTGTGGTATTTTGTGTTTTTCTATAAGACAGCTATTTATATATTTTTTTCCGAATATAATTATGCTTGAATGTCTTTCTTGTTAAAGGGACATACCCTAGTTTTTAAACACTAAGGTATATTTTTCACTATTAGAGCCGTTTGTGATCACTGAAAACAAACATTGCTTATATTTTATTGTTTAAATTATCAATTTCCGTGCATCCGAAGTGTTTCTGGTCATTCTGGTGTTTCTAATACCACAAAATGCATTTTTTTCATATTTTTAAAAACGCACGTGCGTCTGAGACATAACAATTATGGAATAGAGTTTTAGTCCATGTTTAACGATATTTCACCGTTTCAACGTTACAGACTCTTGTTTCACTCTCTCGTAATGTTAGACAAATGTGTTATAGGTTTGTAATTTAATCAAACTTAGTGTCCATTTTTACGGACTGAAACTGGGGTCTGCGCCTTTAAGGCTCATATAGACTGACTGCGGCGCGTGCGTGCGGTCCGGTCCGACTGTTGCGTCTTGATGTGTCTATGGCTTGCGTTTTGGGCACATAAACCATATACGATCATTTCAATGAGGCTGCCTTGACATCCAATAGAAGATGTTTAATTATCAATGTGCTCTAGTGGTGTCGTTAAACAAAACAAACTTCCTCATTGCCTCTGACCGCATGTGTTATGTCGACGCACGTATCGCACGCATCCAGTCTGGACAAGACGCTCTCAATTCAAACGTATTTTGATTTTGATTTTTATCCTCACCGCATCCATTCTATACGGGCCTTTTAAACACACCAATCGTAGTTCTTTGGCAGTGTAAAATTCATTTGGCTGTTACAGTTGTTTATGGTAATTATATGCATTACACTGAACTCAGAGCCGAGACGTAGCTTGTTGCGCGGTCGGTTTGGGATCGATCCCCGTCGGTGGGCCCATTGGGTAATTCCTCGTTCCAGCCCGTGCACCACGACGGGTTATCAAAGGCCGTGGTATGTGCTATCCTATCTGTGGGATGGTGCATATAAAAGACCCCTTAGTACAAATGGAAAAATGTAGCGGGTTTCCTCTCAAAGACTGTCAAAATTACCAAATGTTTGACATGCAACAGCCGATGATTAATAAATCAATGTGCTCTAGTGGAGTTGTTAAACTTGAACATTGAACTTCTTGAATAGATTAAATATTTTGGAAAATTTAATGGGCTTTTGTGCTAGCTCGAAGTGCATTTTATACGAACCAGAAAAGGTAGGAACATCGGCAAATAATGGGGTTATTCATTTAAATTAGGATAATTACAACTTGTTAAAGGGGAAGTCTGAAAGTTGCATAATGACAAAACATATTTATTTATTTTATTTGTGAAAAGTGAAGATTATACCTTGAAATACATACCCACCAGAAGTTACATACAAACTAATTCCAGCTGAATTGCATCTCTGACAAAAAACTGGCCGCTAGTTTAAGAAGAAGTTTGTTTTGTTTAACAACACCACTAGAGCACAATGATTTATTAATCATCGGCTATTGGATGTCAAACATATGGTCATTTTGTTGCAACTTCAAACGTGCACCTTTAAGAGGGTTTTAAGTTTGTGCGCTTTTTGGCGGGGATCGGAACTTGGTACATGGATGCGTAAAAAATTTTTTAATAATAATATTAAAATAATAAATAAATAAATAAAAATCTAGTCTATGATTATCAATCGTAACGTTGCTATAAGAGCCGCACGGATCGCGGTAGTCAATAGTCATGTGGTTAACATCGGTCAAGAAAACCAGTCTCGGGGAAACAATTTTTATTGATAATAGTCCAATAGAAATACACAAGACCCAAAACAAATTAGAACAGAAATGGTTTCAGTTGTTTTGCATTGGGATACGCATACCAAATAACATATCCAAAATCCTCTCTCCAACTATGATGCTAACTATGAAATTTTTGGTCATAAAGTTGAAAAATTTTCAAAAATAGTTGATTTCTGAATAATTTTTTGAAAATTTACCTATTGGATATAATAATGCAATTTTTGTCCCTTTTTTTTTTAACAAAATATAGTAGTTAGCATTATAAAAACTCTTTAAGTTATTGACTTCAATAATATTTCGATTTTTGGAGGCTAAAAAGAGAGAACAAATGACAAAATAAACAAAAAAGTGTTGATTTTTGGAAATTAGTTTTGAAAATTTATCTATTTGATATACGGAAGCACATTTTGTCTGCTTTGATCAGAATATAAAGTATTTTGCCAAAAAATATTAAAGTTATTAACTTTAATAATTTGTTTGATTGTTAGGGTAACAACTGAAACAATAAAACGAACAAAACTATTAAAATTTACCAAAATCGCTAATTTCTGTACCAAGTTAAAATAATTACACAATACAAAGAAAGTGTTGTTTTTTGTTAATCGAAATAAGATATTTTATTTACAAGAATAATATTAAAGTTATAAAGTTTAATATATATATTTTTATATTTCTAAACAGCTACCTAAAAATTGCTTATTTCTGGAATATGAAAAACTTACTTATTAGACGTGATGATGCAAATTGTCTGTTTTTAATCAGAATACAGTATTTTAGTACAAACATAAGATTAAAGTTATTAACTTGAATACTTTTTCCACTCCCAATAGAAAATTATTTGTATACATCAAAAGAAATCTCTTGACTTTTTAAATGGTCAACACATAATAGTTGCACAGTCACGATACGTGCATACCATATGCCTAAACAGTTCATCAGTCAACATCCAGGGCGTCCAGCGTTTTCACAGCTAACCCCCTTGCATATATTGCAAGCTGCACTACACACCAGTCCCACTTTTCTGCACATTTTGGTTTTGCACCCTTTCTTACAAGTGCATCTGATAACCCTCATCAGTGAATCTGGAGATGGTGGCTTATCAGTTTTCAGTGGCTTCAAAACACCACCGACAACTTCCCATCCCCAATATGTTGGATCTTCCTCCTTCCCTTTCCGTTCCTGAATCTGTAAGTATACACGTAGGCTGTGGTACCTTGCCGCATCTGATGTTGGTGGTAACTCTTTGGGTCAACAAAACTGAAGCTATTCGCAACCTTTTCTGTAAACTTGCTAACCCATAAGTTGTCCAGCCCTTCTCTTGTGTCATCTTTGTACAGGCACTATAAGGTGGACTCTCCAGCCTCTACAACCTCTTCCTTCATCACCTCTCCAGACTCCTTGTTGAACACAGAGACAACATTTCTGAACGCTAAACGTTTATCGTACACTTTGAGAACACCACCCTTCCCAAATCCAAACACCTTGAGGACATCGGCATCACTCGATGCGTGCAGGACGTCAGTGCCAGCAGCTTGAAGTTTCTCGCTCAGCAGATGAATGAATCTTTGTTTGTTCTTCATGTTTGCAAGAAAATTGGCTTTCTTCCCACGTGGAGTCATTGTCTCACTGAATTTAACTTCGGTTCTGATATGTTCCACCGTGCGTCGTTGATGTGTATTGTCCTTAGTACTAGGTCCACCTTCACAACTGTCGAACACAACTGTAGCTTGGCCATACTTTGTCTCTACAAACTCCACATACATTGCACAAATCTGGCCATAGCTATGCCATGCCCTCTTGGCCATGGAAGCCACTGCAATAGGCACCCTCCATCTATCACATACTCGTGATGACCATCAGGTAGCTTGCTGTCTGGATAAACCTTAGTTTTCATGACGTCTGCTAAGGATTACAGCTTCCTGAAACAGGTGCGGTGACTCAAACAAAGCCGGCGGATATATGTGCATAGCTCATAGGAAAACAGATCAGTCAGATCGTCTTCAGGAACAGATTCCATAGCGGCTGTGACCAATCTCTGAAACAACAACTGTGGATGGTTCTTGACTGGTTCTCCTTCAACTTTCAATACCGCTTTGTCATCTATCATAACAACTTGGTCTTTCTTTCTAAATATGAAGTCTGACACGGAACTTCCTTTCATCTTCACAATCACCTTCTCTCCAACTTCCTTTGCATCACATGCATTGCTTTCATTTGCAACAACTCCACTTAAAATGCTTTTTAACTCGGTATTCCCACCTACAAATGGGTTTCTCTCTAGCAAATATTCTGTCATGGCCTTGCTATCGTTCATGTCTCTCTTCTCAGTTGCACTGTGGCTCTCTTAATGCTGTTCACTCGTCATGTGCATGGCCCCAGTTAACTTCTGCATTGCCTCGTTGATCTCTGAACAGGCAGGGCGGGACAACAGCCAGAGTGTTCTTTGAGTGTCGGTCTTCTTCTTTTCGTTCCTTCTTGTAATGATATCACAGGGAGATGTTTGATGCCAGGATGAATCTCACAGTGACACATAGGGATTCCTGGTCTCCATAAAAATCTTCTTCGGTGTTTTTCGGTGTTGGCCAGTGAGCATCTCTGTGTTGTTGGCAGTATTGTAGGATGTGTTCAAAAGTTTCTGCGGCTTTCCACTGCATGATTTTGAATGTTGTTGGCAATAATTCTTGTGCAGATTTGGTTCTGGTAGCGTTTATCCTACTCCTGCATCCCCTAGTCAACCAAGATGCAGAAAGGACACCAGTAGATTTGGCTGGACCCCTCGAGGTTGAGCCCGGCGCTGCACCTCCCTGGTGTGTCAAAGGGAGAGCACCATCCCGTAGTATATCTTCTGTGATCACCATTTGAAGGTTGTTGTGTAAGCCCCCTATTTCTATTTTGCGCCACTTCGGCTAGAGCTTTCCGACTTCAGCTGTGATTTTTGTAGAGTTCGTTGGTCATCACCCTTCCTCTTGTCAACCCACCAACTGTCTTAAGACTTCTCATTAACATATGTTCTATCACCAAGTCTGTGGACAATACTGCCCAGAACGGTCACTTCTACTGATCTCCATCACTGTCACTGGTAACAGTACCATGTCCATCGTCCTTGGAATCCAACCCTTCACCTTCACTACAATCCTTTTCATCCAACTCAATGTCGAACACTTCGGAAACCAGTAATGACTGTAGTACCATGGATACTAGGTTGTGACCCCTTACGGCTCGCGCTATGGCCTTTCCTGTGAGCATATGCGTGACTGCATTATCTACATTTATTACCCATATGGGCTCAAATATACGGGGTAATATTTTTTCGATCTCTGCACAGTGTGCAGATTGCTTCTACAGTCACTGATTGGCTGGCTTTAAAAAGACAAGATTTGATTGGCAATTACATACTGCCGGGACCACTTTTTGTTCATTCATGATTCCATTCATCGGTCAAACTATTACTACGAACTTCAAATATTTTTCTACGATACGAACATTTACGGAATTAAAAATCAAAATATATGTACAAATGTTTAAAAATGTTTTTATTTTATTATTTTGACTGGGGTTTTTTGGAACTATTCTTTGATGGATACTGTTGGGTGTGCACCGGTAATGGCGCGTATGAATATATTGTTATGGCTGGTAGAGCTTACAACGTAAATATACTTTTAAAATCGTTAAAGATTGACAATGGATAATAAAGAGAATAACCAACTCACTACGGGGAATTACGGATTATCTGTCCCTCGTGAATTAATGCTGTAAAACCCTCGCCAGAGGCTCGGGTTTACAACATTAATTCACTCGGGACAGATAATCCGTAATTCCTCGTAGCTCGTTAGTTATTCTCTAAACACTGCCTCCAAAACTTCTAGCAGCCCAGAATCAGACATTATCTTTTAAGACTGAAATATTTGTAATTTATTGCTTTTCATTCATCACCAACTCCTTAGGACCGTATATTTTAACACTTTTATGCATCTGATACATATATTACAACAAATAAAAACATTATCCAAAAATCAACGATTTTTTATCAATTTTAGGGGGGTTTGGTGGGTTGTTTTCTATTTTTAGCCCCCAAGATCGGAAACATTATTAAAGTCAACAACGCAAATGTGTTATAAGATGCAAAATACTTTATTCTGATTTAAAACCGACAAAAATTTCTAATAGCTAAATTACAAAAATATATATTACCAGAAATCGGCTATTTTTTATTTAATTTTTGTACGTTTTGGCCCCAAAAGTAATATTTTACATCATAATTGGAGGGAGGATTTTGATATGTTTTAGAGAAGCCTTAACCAAGTCCAATAAAAGTAAAACCATTTCTGTTCTAATTTGTTTTGGGTTACGCCAATTTTTTTAAAATTATTTCTACTGGACTATAACCACAGAATAAATTTTATTATTTTAGTTTAGTTTAGTTTTAAAGACTTCTTTTATTTTATAAAATTGATTCTGTGGTTATCAATATCTTAGCAGTCCATACTTTATTATTTTATATAATTTTGTTAAAGTTTTAAAATCGATTCTATGGTTATTAATACAATAGCAGTTTTCATATGTTTGAATTTTATGGCGATTTACCCATTTTGGACAAGTGCTATGACCCTTGTGAGATATGAAAATTTGTTTTCCGGACTTTTTGTTTTTGCAATTTGCCTCAAGATTTTGAACTGAAATTTTGTATACAGATCAAGTGTAACTTTCATGTCGATTTACTAATTTCCCCCAGTTATGGCCCTTGAACTTTGCCGTAGTTCACAGTGTGCTACATAAGGTGATGTTAAACAGTCCCCCCCCCCCCCCCCCCACCCCGCACACACACACCCAATCCCCGTGTAATAATTGAATGTGGCCCTATAGTAGAGCGTTATGTTTTACCAAGTTATTATCAATAGCTATCATTCAACGTGCATACTTCAGTTTAATCGTGCACGTGCTTTTTGTGCAAAACCAGTTTTCCAGACTGGTCCATAATACGCCTGACTGAAACTTTTGTTAGCATCGCATTATACAAACTTTGTAAAAATTGGACGGGACGTAGACCAGTGGTACAGCGCTCGCTTGACGCGCGGTTGGTTTAGGATCGATCCCCGTCGGTGGGCCCATTGGGCTATTTCTCGTTCCAGCCAGTGCACCACGACTGGTATATCAAAGGCCGTGGTATGTGCTACACTGTCTGTGGGATGGTGCATATAAAAAAATCCTTTGCTACCAATGAAAAAATGTAGCGGGTTTCCTCTCTAAGACTATATCTCAAATGTTTGACATCCAATAGCCGATGATTAATAAATCAGTGTGCTATAGTGGTTTCGTTAAACAAAACAAACTTTAACTTTTTGTAAAAATTTGTCTAAGTATTATAAGAAAATATGGCATTTTTAACGGTGTATAATTTCTTCTGGCTTTCATGAACAAGACTACATTTGTCCTCAAAACAGTGAACCGGCCTCGGTAGCGTCGTGGTTAGGCCATCGGTCTACAGGCTGGTAGGTACTGGGTTCGGATCCCAGTCGAGGCATGGAATTTTTAATCCAGATACCGACTCCAAACCCCGAGTGAGTGTTCCGCAAGGCTCAGTGGGTAGGTGTAAACCACTTGCACCTACCAGTGATCCATAACTGGTTCAACAAAGGCTTTCGTTTGTGCTATCCTGCCAGTGGGAAGCGCAAATAAAAGATCCCTTGCTGCCTGTCGTAAAAGAGTAGCCGATGTGGCGACAGCGGGTTCCTCTAAAACAGTCTCAGAATGACCATATGCTTGACGTCCAATAGCCGATGATAAGATAAAAAAAATCAATGTGCTCTAGTGGCGTCGTTAAATAAAATAAACTTTACTTTCCTCTTTAAGACTATATGTCGTGCTCTAGTGGTGTCGTTAAACAAAAAGCAAGATCCCGCTGCTCGTGTTTAAAGATTAGGCCACACTAACGTCACTGTAACACAACCCCTCAACCTGTTCGGTTCGCGTTGCACGTGCAACAAGTGCCTGTCGTCTACTCAACGTTAAAGACATTTTTTTTTTTTGGACAAACACCAGAAGAGCGAAGTATGGACAAGGCTAGGTAAGATTAAAAAATAATGTATGTCATGAAGTGATTCAATGCTCTCTTTGTTGTAGTTCGTTTGTTTTGTCGGGTTTTTTTTTTTGTCTGTGTGTAAAATGTGTGGTATTTTGTGTTTTTCTATAAGATAGCCATTTATATATTTTTTTCCGAGTATAATTATGCTTGAATGTCTTTCTTGTTAAAGGGACATACCCTAGTTTTTAAACACTAAGGCATATGTTTTACTATTAGAGCTGTTTGTGATCACTGAAAACAAACATTGCTTGCTTATATTTTATTGTTTAAATTATCAATAGAGGTATTTCGCATTCCTATTGCGCATGCGCGCGAAGAGTAACGTCCCTTGACAAGATAGACTGAAACTAGTCTATTTACAAATTGGGGGGCGTGACAGACAGGTTGTTATGGGTGACTTGAGTAGCTTCGTAGAAGACTTTTAAACTTTGGCAACTAACATGTACATATTTCGAATTAGATGGTATAATGGCCGTAGAAAACGGTCCGCTGAAATTTACAGCGGAATGGTTCAAATTAAAGGGACATTCCTGAGTTTGCTGCATTGTAAGATGTTTCCGACTAATAAAATATTTCTACGATTAAATTTACATATTAAATATATTTTCTTGTTTAGAATACCAGTGTCTGTATATTCAATGTGTTTCTAATCGTCTTAATATTTGTAAGAAGCCCAGACTGGATTTTGTCTTCAAATAACTTCGTACATAAGAAAAAACTATATTTTAGGAAATAAGATGAAATTTAACATAGTACAAATATTAGAACGATCAGAAACACGTTTAATATACAGCCACTGATATTTTATGCAGAAAAATATATTTGATATGTAATTACAATTGTTAAAAAGTCTCTGTTAGTCGATAACATCTTAAAAATTGCAGCAAACTCGGGAATGTCCCTTTAAAAAGCAGTGCAACAACTTGGACAAAGTCTCTGTGACTCGTACCCGAGGGTTTTGACAACGCCAGATTAAAAGACTATCTCGTAAAAAGTATAAACAAAACAGTTGACAGATTCCATAGGTTATGGCATCGACAGGTTATGGCATCGATCGATATATACATTTGAGAGAGAGAGAGAGAGAGAGAGAGAGAGAGAGAGAGAGAGAGAGAGAGAGAGAGAGAGAGAGAGAGAGAGAGAGAGAGAGTACACACACACACACACACACATACACA